>NC_080166.1:56201408-56213908 GCF_950295315.1 Erinaceus europaeus
ATTTGTTTGTTTTTAATGCTTCCAAGGTTATTGCCGGTGCTCGGTGCCTGTACCAGGAATCCACTGCTCCTGCAGACCATTTATTCTCCTTTTGCTGCCCTTGTTGCTTGATCATTGTTGTGGTTCTTCTTGTTATTGTTGTTGTTGTTACTGTCCTTGCATAGAACAGAGAGAAAGGGAGAGGGGAGGGGAAAGGCAGAGGGGGTAGAGAAAGATAGACCCCCTGAAGATCTGCTTCACTCCCTGTAAAGCGACTCCCCTGCAGGTGGGGGTCTGGGGGCCATTCCCCGGATTCTTCCACCTGTCCCCACGTTTCGCACCACCACCGCTTAACCCTCTGACATACCGCCCAACCTCCCTGGATTTCCTTTTTACAGCAATATGACCTGTCTATTTTTTGAATCCTCATTATCCTGAGGATCAGTCCTGGAAATAGTGTCATGAGAAGACACAGGGGGATCTCTGGAATCAGAGAGCGCCTGGAACAGCAGCTGGGGCTCTGGAGCCAGGGCATGGGGCACCTACCCATCCACCCTCCACAGAGTCCACCTGCCTGCATCTTGGTCCTGCTCCCTCCCAAAAAGATTTTTTCCCTTGTTTCACTGAGAATCAGGCATCACACAGGAGAGTCAGGCAGCACTAATAAATAATGAAAAGTGTTTTATTATTTATTTATTTATTTATTTATTTATTTATTTTTACCCTTACTGAAGGACCAGCTTCTGGGAAGTACAGGTTTTGAACCTGAAAACTCTGTCTGCCTGTCTCTGAGTCCACAGGAGGAGCCACTGCCCCAGCCAGAGCTTGTGTTCAGAGTGGGGCGTTTTCGCCAGTCCTAGGCTTGCACAGCGCACTTGGGACTGGGCGGCCTGAGACCCAAATGTTACATTGTAGATTGTTTGTTTGCAGTTCCGGCTCCCCAGGACATTGGACAGACCCAACTCCCTCTGGGACACCCAGAGAAAAAGATTCTTCCCATCCTTAGTGCAAATGGAGTGGAGGGGGAGGGGAGAGAGGTGCATGTGTGGGCTGCTCATGCCCAGGTGTGTGTGTGTGGGGCCATGGCAGGGGTCGGAAGGGGGTTGAGGGGCAGAAGGAGACTGTTTGGGGGGGCAGGCTGCAGGCAGGGGAGCCCCTGAATAGGTGCAGAATTGTGTGTGTGGGTGTGGTGGCAAGGGGTTAGGGCAGGTCCCCCTGCTGCATGGTGAGATGGCAGCTGGGCTGGCCCAGGGTCCCCAGGGCTGGAGGGCGGCAGCAGGCTGGCAGGAAAGGAGCGCTGGGAGGCACACAGTAGATGACTGTTGGGGAGCTGGGGGACAGGGGGCAAGGGGAAAAGGGGACATCCTCGCGGAGGGGCAGGGGGCTGGACTGGAGAGTGGGTGGAGCTGGAGGCAGGCAGGTCCCAAGAATCAGGGACTGACAGGACCAGATACCTGCACCCACCCACTGGATAGCAGCTGCAGCAGCCACAGCCAGCAGCCCTGGCTTGCCTAGGCCAAGGGGCCTGAGTGAGTCCCTCTGAGGATGAGGAAGGGGAGGGGGACGGGGAGGGGGAGGAGGGCCGCTGTCAGCAGGCAACGGGGTCGACAGGGGCATCCACTATGGAGGCCTGTGTCCAGGTGGCCGCCCGCCAAACCCGGGGCAGCTCGGGGCAGCTCAGGGCTCCCAGGGCCCTGGGGGGTGTCTGTGGGACGGGGGCTGTCAGTCAGTCAGTGTGTCTGTGTGTCAGTGCACTTGCTTGGACAGGGGCGTGGAGACCCTTGGCCCCCAGCCCTGGGCTGTCAGATGCCGGCCCCGCCCCCGGACACACCCCCACCGCGCCCCTGGCCCCTGAGCCCTGCCCACCTGCGCCGGCTTTGGCCTGGGGCTCTGGCTCTGGTGGCTGGCCACCACCCCTCAGATCAAGTTCAGGGTGGGTGTCATGGCCGCCGCCACCACCACCACCGCCTCCCTAGGGGTCAACTGGATGGGCGGAGTCCTCGTGACCTAGCAACCTCTCGAGCCCTCTGTGATGTCCCCCCCCCCCAGGATTCTGTGCGCAGGCGCACTGACACTGGGCAGCCCAACTGCCCTGCCACTAGGTCAGGAGGCAGCGCCCAGACCCCTGGGCCCTGGCACAGAGGGACGGAAGGACGGGACGACAGCGCTGACCGACGACAGACCTCGGGGCTGGCAGCCAAGGGAGCAAAGGAGGAGGTGCGCCTGGGAGCCAGGGAGCCTGGGCCACAGCTGCCTGCATGCCTGCCTGCCTTGCTGGATGCCTGTATGCTACCTCTGTCCAGGTGGGTTTCTTAGTTCCTCTCCTCTCCTCTCCTCTCCTCTCCTCTCCTCTCCTCTCCTCTCCTCTCCTCTCCTCTCCTCTCCTCTCCTCTCCTCTCCTCTCCTCTCCTCTCCTCTCCTCTCCTCTCTTCTCCTCTCTTCTCCTCTTGTCTCTCCTCTCTTCCAGGTACCCTGCTCACCAGCTCGATCGCTTCTGACATTTCGCATGTGACAGCTGCCCCGCACCGCCCCCTCTGCGCTCCTGATGTGACCCAGCTCACAGGCTCACCTGCTCACCCCACCCACACCCACACCCCCCACCACATTCCCTGGATCAGCCCCTCTGCCCTATTCAGCCAAACTGGCCACTTGGAAACCTATCTGTGCAGGCTTGACTGTCTTTAGCATTCAAGGTTATATCTCCATTTGTACTTAGCTTGGTTGATTGGTGGATGGATAGTTGGATGGGTGGATGGATGGATGGATGGATGGATGAATGGATGGAACGATGTACGGGTTGATTGATTGGTTTGGTACAGGCAGAGAGGCATCTAGGGGTACTTGAGACCTCTGGCATCAGATCCCTAGACTGCTGTCGAATGTAAACCATTAACTCCTCAATAAATAAATGAAAAAATAAATAAAATAAACTGGGTTAACAAAAAAACACGGTGTCTTTGTGCTTTCTGGATATGGTATGCTGTGAGGATCTTAATAAGGAAAGCATTGTCCTGAGCAGCCCCTTGAAATGTTGGGATATTTCATTTTCCCTTCTTCTTCTTCTTCTTCTTCTTCTTCTTCTTCTTCTTCTTCTTCTTCTTCTTTTCTTTCTTTCTATTATCTTTATTTTTTTTTTTTTTTGGAATGGACAGTCAGGAAACGAGAGGGAAGGGAGGGATAGAGATTTTGAGAACCAGAGAGACACCTGCAGCACCTCTGCACCACTTGTAAAGATTTCCCCCTGCAGGTGGGGACCAGGGTCTTGAACCCAGGTCCTCCTACAGTGTAACATGAGTGCTTAACCAGGTGAGGTACCACCTGCTACCCTTAATGTGACATTTGTTTTAGCAATGAAAAGAAATTCTCTTGGATAGGTAAGAAAGAAATAAAATATAAATAAATAAATAAATAAATAAATAAATAAATAAATAAATAAAAGTGCTTTTACATTTACACAGTGGATACACACACTCCGACATATTCATGTATATTACCTGTACTATTTATTTATTTATTTATTTATTTATTGCCACAAGGGGTTATTGCCACAGCTCAGTGCCAGCACCTCGAATCCACTGCTCCTATGTTCCATATTTTCCCCTTTTGCTGCCATTGTTGCTTGATTATTGTGGTTATTAATATTATTATTGTTGTTGTTGTTGTGATGGTTACAGTCCTTGCAGAAGACAGAGAAAAGTGTAGAGAGGAGGGGAAAGAGAGATGGGGGAGAGAAATATAGGCCCCCTGAAGATCTGCTTCACTAAATAAATAAAGCGCTGACATTTTACTCAGTAGAAACACAGAGAAACGTATACATGTATATTAACCTGTATTTTTTATTTATGTATTCTTTATCTGTTTATTTATTTATTTATGTATTTATGTATTTATCCATTTATTGTCTCCAGGGTTATTGTCAGGGCTAGATACATGCACCACGAATTCACTGCTCCTGCAGACCACTTTTTCCCCTTTGGCTGCCCTTGTTGCCTGATCTTTGTTGTGGTTATTATTATTGTTGTTGTTGCTGTTACTGTCCTTGCATAGGACAGAGAGAAAGGGAGAGAGAAGTGGAAATGCAGAGGGGGGGAGAGAAAGGTAGACCCCTGCAGATCTGCTTCACTAGATAAACAAAAGTGCATGTACATTTATTTACAAAGTGAATACACCGATGCATGTATACATGTATATTACCTGTATATTTTCTCTATGAGTTTATATATTTATTTATTTATTTATTTATTTATTTGTTTTTAATGCTTCCAAGGTTATTGCCGGTGCTCGGTGCCTGTACCAGGAATCCACTGCTCCTGCAGACCATTTATTCTCCTTTTGCTGCCCTTGTTGCTTGATCATTGTTGTGGTTCTTCTTGTTATTGTTGTTGTTGTTACTGTCCTTGCATAGAACAGAGAGAAAGGGAGAGGGGAGGGGAAAGGCAGAGGGGGTAGAGAAAGATAGACCCCCTGAAGATCTGCTTCACTCCCTGTAAAGCGACTCCCCTGCAGGTGGGGGTCTGGGGGCCATTCCCCGGATTCTTCCACCTGTCCCCACGTTTCGCACCACCACCGCTTAACCCTCTGACATACCGCCCAACCTCCCTGGATTTCCTTTTTACAGCAATATGACCTGTCTATTTTTTGAATCCTCATTATCCTGAGGATCAGTCCTGGAAATAGTGTCATGAGAAGACACAGGGGGATCTCTGGAATCAGAGAGCGCCTGGAACAGCAGCTGGGGCTCTGGAGCCAGGGCATGGGGCACCTACCCATCCACCCTCCACAGAGTCCACCTGCCTGCATCTTGGTCCTGCTCCCTCCCAAAAAGATTTTTTCCCTTGTTTCACTGAGAATCAGGCATCACACAGGAGAGTCAGGCAGCACTAATAAATAATGAAAAGTGTTTTATTATTTATTTATTTATTTATTTATTTATTTATTTATTTATTTTTACCCTTACTGAAGGACCAGCTTCTGGGAAGTACAGGTTTTGAACCTGAAAACTCTGTCTGCCTGTCTCTGAGTCCACAGGAGGAGCCACTGCCCCAGCCAGAGCTTGTGTTCAGAGTGGGGCGTTTTCGCCAGTCCTAGGCTTGCACAGCGCACTTGGGACTGGGCGGCCTGAGACCCAAATGTTACATTGTAGATTGTTTGTTTGCAGTTCCGGCTCCCCAGGACATTGGACAGACCCAACTCCCTCTGGGACACCCAGAGAAAAAGATTCTTCCCATCCTTAGTGCAAATGGAGTGGAGGGGGAGGGGAGAGAGGTGCATGTGTGGGCTGCTCATGCCCAGGTGTGTGTGTGTGGGGCCATGGCAGGGGTCGGAAGGGGGTTGAGGGGCAGAAGGAGACTGTTTGGGGGGGCAGGCTGCAGGCAGGGGAGCCCCTGAATAGGTGCAGAATTGTGTGTGTGGGTGTGGTGGCAAGGGGTTAGGGCAGGTCCCCCTGCTGCATGGTGAGATGGCAGCTGGGCTGGCCCAGGGTCCCCAGGGCTGGAGGGCGGCAGCAGGCTGGCAGGAAAGGAGCGCTGGGAGGCACACAGTAGATGACTGTTGGGGAGCTGGGGGACAGGGGGCAAGGGGAAAAGGGGACATCCTCGCGGAGGGGCAGGGGGCTGGACTGGAGAGTGGGTGGAGCTGGAGGCAGGCAGGTCCCAAGAATCAGGGACTGACAGGACCAGATACCTGCACCCACCCACTGGATAGCAGCTGCAGCAGCCACAGCCAGCAGCCCTGGCTTGCCTAGGCCAAGGGGCCTGAGTGAGTCCCTCTGAGGATGAGGAAGGGGAGGGGGACGGGGAGGGGGAGGAGGGCCGCTGTCAGCAGGCAACGGGGTCGACAGGGGCATCCACTATGGAGGCCTGTGTCCAGGTGGCCGCCCGCCAAACCCGGGGCAGCTCGGGGCAGCTCAGGGCTCCCAGGGCCCTGGGGGGTGTCTGTGGGACGGGGGCTGTCAGTCAGTCAGTGTGTCTGTGTGTCAGTGCACTTGCTTGGACAGGGGCGTGGAGACCCTTGGCCCCCAGCCCTGGGCTGTCAGATGCCGGCCCCGCCCCCGGACACACCCCCACCGCGCCCCTGGCCCCTGAGCCCTGCCCACCTGCGCCGGCTTTGGCCTGGGGCTCTGGCTCTGGTGGCTGGCCACCACCCCTCAGATCAAGTTCAGGGTGGGTGTCATGGCCGCCGCCACCACCACCGCCTCCCTAGGGGTCAACTGGATGGGCGGAGTCCTCGTGACCTAGCAACCTCTCGAGCCCTCTGTGATGTCCCCCCCCCCCAGGATTCTGTGCGCAGGCGCACTGACACTGGGCAGCCCAACTGCCCTGCCACTAGGTCAGGAGGCAGCGCCCAGACCCCTGGGCCCTGGCACAGAGGGACGGAAGGACGGGACGACAGCGCTGACCGACGACAGACCTCGGGGCTGGCAGCCAAGGGAGCAAAGGAGGAGGTGCGCCTGGGAGCCAGGGAGCCTGGGCCACAGCTGCCTGCATGCCTGCCTGCCTTGCTGGATGCCTGTATGCTACCTCTGTCCAGGTGGGTTTCTTAGTTCCTCTCCTCTCCTCTCCTCTCCTCTCCTCTCCTCTCCTCTCCTCTCCTCTCCTCTCCTCTCCTCTCCTCTCCTCTCCTCTCCTCTCCTCTCTTCTCCTCTCTTCTCCTCTTGTCTCTCCTCTCTTCCAGGTACCCTGCTCACCAGCTCGATCGCTTCTGACATTTCGCATGTGACAGCTGCCCCGCACCGCCCCCTCCGCGCACCTGATGTGACCCAGCTCACAGGCTCACCTGCTC
This sequence comes from Erinaceus europaeus, assembly GCF_950295315.1. Taxonomy (NCBI): domain Eukaryota; kingdom Metazoa; phylum Chordata; class Mammalia; order Eulipotyphla; family Erinaceidae; genus Erinaceus; species Erinaceus europaeus. Next base: position 56,208,168 of record NC_080166.1, read on the forward strand.
ACCCCACCCACACCCACACCCCCCACCACATTCCCTGGATCAGCCCCTCTGCCCTATTCAGCCAAACTGGCCACTTGGAAACCTATCTGTGCAGGCTTGACTGTCTTTAGCATTCAAGGTTATATCTCCATTTGTACTTAGCTTGGTTGATTGGTGGATGGATAGTTGGATGGGTGGATGGATGGATGGATGGATGGATGAATGGATGGAACGATGTACGGGTTGATTGATTGGTTTGGTACAGGCAGAGAGGCATCTAGGGGTACTTGAGACCTCTGGCATCAGATCCCTAGACTGCTGTCGAATGTAAAACATTAACTCCTCAATAAATAAATGAAAAAATAAATAAAATAAACTGGGTTAACAAAAAACACGGTGTCTTTGTGCTTTCTGGATATGGTATGCTGTGAGGATCTTAATAAGGAAAGCATTGTCCTGAGCAGCCCCTTGAAATGTTGGGATATTTCATTTTCCCTTCTTCTTCTTCTTCTTCTTCTTCTTCTTCTTCTTCTTCTTCTTCTTCTTCTTCTTCTTCTTTTCTTTGCTTTCTATTATCTTTATTTTTTTTTTTTGGAATGGACAGTCAGGAAACGAGAGGGAAGGGAGGGATAGAGATTTTGAGAACCAGAGAGACACCTGCAGCACCTCTGCACCACTTGTAAAGATTTCCCCCTGCAGGTGGGGACCAGGGTCTTGAACCCAGGTCCTCCTACAGTGTAACATGAGTGCTTAACCAGGTGAGGTACCACCTGCTACCCTTAATGTGACATTTGTTTTAGCAATGAAAAGAAATTCTCTTGGATAGGTAAGAAAGAAATAAAATATAAATAAATAAATAAATAAATAAAAGTGCTTTTACATTTACACAGTGGATACACACACTCCGACATATTCATGTATATTACCTGTACTATTTATTTATTTATTTATTTATTTATTTATTGCCACAAGGGGTTATTGCCACAGCTCAGTGCCAGCACCTCGAATCCACTGCTCCTATGTTCCATATTTTCCCCTTTTGCTGCCATTGTTGCTTGATTATTGTGGTTATTAATATTATTATTGTTGTTGTTGTTGTTGTTGTTGTTGTGATGGTTACAGTCCTTGCAGAAGACAGAGAAAAGTGTAGAGAGGAGGGGAAAGAGAGATGGGGGAGAGAAATATAGGCCCCCTGAAGATCTGCTTCACTAAATAAATAAAGCGCTGACATTTTACTCAGTAGAAACACAGAGAAACGTATACATGTATATTAACCTGTATTTTTTATTTATGTATTCTTTATCTGTTTATTTATTTATTTATGTATTTATGTATTTATCCATTTATTGTCTCCAGGGTTATTGTCAGGGCTAGATACATGCACCACGAATTCACTGCTCCTGCAGACCACTTTTTCCCCTTTGGCTGCCCTTGTTGCCTGATCTTTGTTGTGGTTATTATTATTGTTGTTGTTGCTGTTACTGTCCTTGCATAGGACAGAGAGAAAGGGAGAGAGAAGTGGAAATGCAGAGGGGGGGAGAGAAAGGTAGACCCCTGCAGATCTGCTTCACTAGATAAACAAAAGTGCATGTACATTTATTTACAAAGTGAATACACCGATGCATGTATACATGTATATTACCTGTATATTTTCTCTATGAGTTTATATATTTATTTATTTATTTATTTATTTATTTGTTTTTAATGCTTCCAAGGTTATTGCCGGTGCTCGGTGCCTGTACCAGGAATCCACTGCTCCTGCAGACCATTTATTCTCCTTTTGCTGCCCTTGTTGCTTGATCATTGTTGTGGTTCTTCTTGTTATTGTTGTTGTTGTTACTGTCCTTGCATAGAACAGAGAGAAAGGGAGAGGGGAGGGGAAAGGCAGAGGGGGTAGAGAAAGATAGACCCCCTGAAGATCTGCTTCACTCCCTGTAAAGCGACTCCCCTGCAGGTGGGGGTCTGGGGGCCATTCCCCGGATTCTTCCACCTGTCCCCACGTTTCGCACCACCACCGCTTAACCCTCTGACATACCGCCCAACCTCCCTGGATTTCCTTTTTACAGCAATATGACCTGTCTATTTTTTGAATCCTCATTATCCTGAGGATCAGTCCTGGAAATAGTGTCATGAGAAGACACAGGGGGATCTCTGGAATCAGAGAGCGCCTGGAACAGCAGCTGGGGCTCTGGAGCCAGGGCATGGGGCACCTACCCATCCACCCTCCACAGAGTCCACCTGCCTGCATCTTGGTCCTGCTCCCTCCCAAAAAGATTTTTTCCCTTGTTTCACTGAGAATCAGGCATCACACAGGAGAGTCAGGCAGCACTAATAAATAATGAAAAGTGTTTTATTATTTATTTATTTATTTATTTATTTATTTATTTATTTATTTATTTTTACCCTTACTGAAGGACCAGCTTCTGGGAAGTACAGGTTTTGAACCTGAAAACTCTGTCTGCCTGTCTCTGAGTCCACAGGAGGAGCCACTGCCCCAGCCAGAGCTTGTGTTCAGAGTGGGGCGTTTTCGCCAGTCCTAGGCTTGCACAGCGCACTTGGGACTGGGCGGCCTGAGACCCAAATGTTACATTGTAGATTGTTTGTTTGCAGTTCCGGCTCCCCAGGACATTGGACAGACCCAACTCCCTCTGGGACACCCAGAGAAAAAGATTCTTCCCATCCTTAGTGCAAATGGAGTGGAGGGGGAGGGGAGAGAGGTGCATGTGTGGGCTGCTCATGCCCAGGTGTGTGTGTGTGGGGCCATGGCAGGGGTCGGAAGGGGGTTGAGGGGCAGAAGGAGACTGTTTGGGGGGGCAGGCTGCAGGCAGGGGAGCCCCTGAATAGGTGCAGAATTGTGTGTGTGGGTGTGGTGGCAAGGGGTTAGGGCAGGTCCCCCTGCTGCATGGTGAGATGGCAGCTGGGCTGGCCCAGGGTCCCCAGGGCTGGAGGGCGGCAGCAGGCTGGCAGGAAAGGAGCGCTGGGAGGCACACAGTAGATGACTGTTGGGGAGCTGGGGGACAGGGGGCAAGGGGAAAAGGGGACATCCTCGCGGAGGGGCAGGGGGCTGGACTGGAGAGTGGGTGGAGCTGGAGGCAGGCAGGTCCCAAGAATCAGGGACTGACAGGACCAGATACCTGCACCCACCCACTGGATAGCAGCTGCAGCAGCCACAGCCAGCAGCCCTGGCTTGCCTAGGCCAAGGGGCCTGAGTGAGTCCCTCTGAGGATGAGGAAGGGGAGGGGGACGGGGAGGGGGAGGAGGGCCGCTGTCAGCAGGCAACGGGGTCGACAGGGGCATCCACTATGGAGGCCTGTGTCCAGGTGGCCGCCCGCCAAACCCGGGGCAGCTCGGGGCAGCTCAGGGCTCCCAGGGCCCTGGGGGGTGTCTGTGGGACGGGGGCTGTCAGTCAGTCAGTGTGTCTGTGTGTCAGTGCACTTGCTTGGACAGGGGCGTGGAGACCCTTGGCCCCCAGCCCTGGGCTGTCAGATGCCGGCCCCGCCCCCGGACACACCCCCACCGCGCCCCTGGCCCCTGAGCCCTGCCCACCTGCGCCGGCTTTGGCCTGGGGCTCTGGCTCTGGTGGCTGGCCACCACCCCTCAGATCAAGTTCAGGGTGGGTGTCATGGCCGCCGCCACCACCACCGCCTCCCTAGGGGTCAACTGGATGGGCGGAGTCCTCGTGACCTAGCAACCTCTCGAGCCCTCTGTGATGTCCCCCCCCCCCCAGGATTCTGTGCGCAGGCGCACTGACACTGGGCAGCCCAACTGCCCTGCCACTAGGTCAGGAGGCAGCGCCCAGACCCCTGGGCCCTGGCACAGAGGGACGGAAGGACGGGACGACAGCGCTGACCGACGACAGACCTCGGGGCTGGCAGCCAAGGGAGCAAAGGAGGAGGTGCGCCTGGGAGCCAGGGAGCCTGGGCCACAGCTGCCTGCATGCCTGCCTGCCTTGCTGGATGCCTGTATGCTACCTCTGTCCAGGTGGGTTTCTTAGTTCCTCTCCTCTCCTCTCCTCTCCTCTCCTCTCCTCTCCTCTCCTCTCCTCTCCTCTCCTCTCCTCTCCTCTCCTCTCCTCTCTTCTCCTCTCCTCTCCTCTCTTCTCCTCTCTTCTCCTCTTGTCTCTCCTCTCTTCCAGGTACCCTGCTCACCAGCTCGATCGCTTCTGACATTTCGCATGTGATAGCTGCCCCGCACCGCCCCCTCCGCGCACCTGATGTGACCCAGCTCACAGGCTCACCTGCTCACCCCACCCACACCCACACCCCCCACCACATTGCCTGGATCAGCCCCTCTGCCCTATTCAGCCAAACTGGCCACTTGGAAACCTATCTGTGCAGGCTTGACTGTCTTTAGCATTCAAGGTTATATCTCCATTTGTACTTAGCTTGGTTGATTGTTGGATGGATAGTTGGATAGATGGATGGATGGATGAATGGATGGAACGATGTACGGGTTGATTGATTGGTTTGGTACAGGCAGAGAGGCATCTAGGGGTACTTGAGACCTCTGGCATCAGATCCCTAGACTGCTGTCGAATGTAAAACATTAACTCCTCAATAAATAAATGAAAAAATAAATAAAATAAACTGGGTTAACAAAAAACACGGTGTCTTTGTGCTTTCTGGATATGGTATGCTGTGAGGATCTTAATAAGGAAAGCATTGTCCTGAGCAGCCCCTTGAAATGTTGGGATATTTCATTTTCCCTTCTTCTTCTTCTTCTTCTTCTTCTTCTTCTTCTTCTTCTTCTTCTTCTTCTTTTCTTTGCTTTCTATTATCTTTATTTTTTTTTTTGGAATGGACAGTCAGGAAACGAGAAGGAAGGGAGGGATAGAGATTTTGAGAACCAGAGAGACACCTGCAGCACCTCTGCACCACTTGTAAAGATTTCCCCCTGCAGGTGGGGACCAGGGTCTTGAACCCAGGTCCTCCTACAGTGTAACATGAGTGCTTAACCAGGTGAGGTACCACCTGCTACCCTTAATGTGACATTTGTTTTAGCAATGAAAAGAAATTCTCTTGGATAGGTAAGAAAGAAATAAAATATAAATAAATAAATAAATAAATAAAAGTGCTTTTACATTTACACAGTGGATACACACACTCCGACATATTCATGTATATTACCTGTACTATTTATTTATTTATTTATTTATTTATTGCCACAAGGGGTTATTACCACAGCTCAGTGCCAGCACCTCGAATCCACTGCTCCTATGTTCCATATTTTCCCCTTTTGCTGCCATTGTTGCTTGATTATTGTGGTTATTAATATTATTATTGTTGTTGTTGTTGTTGTTGTTGTTGTTGTGATGGTTACAGTCCTTGCGGAAGACAGAGAAAAGTGTAGAGAGGAGGGGAAAGAGAGATGGGGGAGAGAAATATAGGCCCCCTGAAGATCTGCTTCACTAAATAAATAAAGCGCTGACATTTTACTCAGTAGAAACACAGAGAAACGTATACATGTATATTAACCTGTATTTTTTATTTATGTATTCTTTATCTGTTTATTTATTTATTTATTTATGTATTTATGTATTTATCCATTTATTGTCTCCAGGGTTATTGTCAGGGCTAGATACATGCACCACGAATTCACTGCTCCTGCAGACCACTTTTTCCCCTTTGGCTGCCCTTGTTGCCTGATCTTTGTTGTGGTTATTATTATTGTTGTTGTTGCTGTTACTGTCCTTGCATAGGACAGAGAGAAAGGGAGAGAGAAGTGGAAATGCAGAGGGGGGGAGAGAAAGGTAGACCCCTGCA
>NC_080166.1:56218908-56238072 GCF_950295315.1 Erinaceus europaeus
TATTATTTATTTGTTTGTTTGTTTATTTATTTCTTTATTTTTACCCTTACTGAAGGACCAGCTTCTGGGAAGTACAGGTTTTGAACCTGAAAACTCTGTCTGCCTGTCTCTGAGTCCACAGGAGGAGCCACTGCCCCAGCCAGAGCTTGTGTTCAGAGTGGGGCGTTTTCGCCAGTCCTAGGCTTGCACAGCGCACTTGGGACTGGGCGGCCTGAGACCCAAATGTTACATTGTAGATTGTTTGTTTGCAGTTCCGGCTCCCCAGGACATTGGACAGACCCAACTCCCTCTGGGACACCCAGAGAAAAAGATTCTTCCCATCCTTAGTGCAAATGGAGTGGAGGGGGAGGGGAGAGAGGTGCATGTGTGGGCTGCTCATGCCCAGGTGTGTGTGTGGGGCCATGGCAGGGGTCGGAAGGGGGTTGAGGGGCAGAAGGAGACTGTTTGGGGGGGCAGGCTGCAGGCAGGGGAGCCCCTGAATAGGTGCAGAATTGTGTGTGTGGGTGTGGTGGCAAGGGGTTAGGGCAGGTCCCCCTGCTGCATGGTGAGATGGCAGCTGGGCTGGCCCAGGGTCCCCAGGGCTGGAGGGCGGCAGCAGGCTGGCAGGAAAGGAGCGCTGGGAGGCACACAGTAGATGACTGTTGGGGAGCTGGGGGACAGGGGGCAAGGGGAAAAGGGGACATCCTCGCGGAGGGGCAGGGGGCTGGACTGGAGAGTGGGTGGAGCTGGAGGCAGGCAGGTCCCAAGAATCAGGGACTGACAGGACCAGATACCTGCACCCACCCACTGGATAGCAGCTGCAGCAGCCACAGCCAGCAGCCCTGGCTTGCCTAGGCCAAGGGGCCTGAGTGAGTCCCTCTGAGGATGAGGAAGGGGAGGGGGACGGGGAGGGGGAGGAGGGCCGCTGTCAGCAGGCAACTGGGTCGACAGGGGCATCCACTATGGAGGCCTGTGTCCAGGTGGCCGCCCGCCAAACCCGGGGCAGCTCGGGGCAGCTCAGGGCTCCCAGGGCCCTGGGGGGTGTCTGTGGGACGGGGGCTGTCAGTCAGTCAGTGTGTCTGTGTGTCAGTGCACTTGCTTGGACAGGGGCGTGGAGACCCTTGGCCCCCAGCCCTGGGCTGTCAGATGCCGGCCCCGCCCCCGGACACACCCCCACCGCGCCCCTGGCCCCTGAGCCCTGCCCACCTGCACAGGCTTTGGCCTGGGGCTCTGGCTCTGGTGGCTGGCCACCACCCCTCAGATCAAGTTCAGGGTGGGTGTCATGGCCGCCGCCACCACCACCGCCTCCCTAGGGGTCAACTGGATGGGCGGAGTCCTCGTGACCTGGCAACCTCTGGAGTCCTCTGTGATGTCCCCCCTCCAGGATTCTGTGCGCAGGCGCACTGACACTGGGCAGCCCAACTGCCCTGCCACTAGGTCAGGAGGCAGCGCCCAGACCCCTGGGCCCTGGCACAGAGGGACGGAAGGACGGGACGACAGCGCTGACCGACGACAGACCTCGGGGCTGGCAGCCAAGGGAGCAAAGGAGGAGGTGCGCCTGAGAGCCAGGGAGCCTGGGCCACAGCTGCCTGCATGCCTGCCTGCCTTGCTGGATGCCTGTATGCTACCTCTGTCCAGGTGGGTTTCTCAGTTCCTCTCCTCTCCTCTCCTCTCCTCTCCTCTCCTCTCCTCTCCTCTCCTCTCCTCTCCTCTCCTCTCCTCTCCTCTCCTCTCCTCTCCTCTCCTCTCCTCTCTTCTCCTCTCTTCTCCTCTCTTCTCCTCTCTTCTCCTCTTGTCTCTCCTCTCTACCAGGTACCCTGCTCACCAGCTCGATCGCTTCTGACATTTCGCCTGTGACAGCTGCCCCGCACCGCCCCCTCCGCGCACCTGATGTGACCCAGCTCACAGGATCACCTGCTCACCCCACCCACACCCACACCCCCCACCACATTCCCTGGATCAGCCCCTCTGCCCTATTCAGCCAAACTGGCCACTTGGAAACCTATCTGTGCAGGCTTGACTGTCTTTAGCATTCAAGGTTATATCTCCATTTGTACTTAGCTTGGTTGATTGGTGGATGGATAGTTGGATGGGTGGATGGATGGATGGATGGATGAATGGATGGAACGATGTACGGGTTGATTGATTGGTTTGGTACAGGCAGAGAGGCATCTAGGGGTACTTGAGACCTCTGGCATCAGAGCCCTAGACTGCTGTCGAATGTAAAACATTAACTCCTCAATAAATAAATGAAAAAATAAATTAAATAAACTGGGTTAACAAAAAACACGGTGTCTTTGTGCTTTCTGGATATGGTATGCTGTGAGGATCTTAATAAGGAAAGCATTGTCCTGAGCAGCCCCTTGAAATGTTGGGATATTTCATTTTCCCTTCTTCTTCTTCTTCTTCTTCTTCTTCTTCTTCTTCTTCTTCTTCTTCTTCTTCTTCTTCTTCTTCTAATTCTTCTTCTTCTTTTCTTTGCTTTCTATTATCTTTATTTTATTTTTTTTTTGGAATGGACAGTCAGGAATCGAGAGGGAAGGGAGGGATAGAGATTTTGAGAACCAGAGAGACACCTGCAGCACCTCTGCACCACTTGTTAAGATTTCCCCCTGTAGGTGGGGACCAGGGTCTTGAACCCAGGTCCTCCTACAGTGTAACATGAGTGCTTAACCAGGTGAGGTACCACCTGCTACCCTTAATGTGACATTTGTTTTAGCAATGAAAAGAAATTCTCTTGGATAGGTAAGAAATAAATAAAATATAAATAAATAAATAAATAAATAAATAAAAGTGCTTTTACATTTACACAGTGGATACACACACTCCGACATATTCATGTATATTACCTGTACTATTTATTTATTTATTTATTTATTTATTGCCACAAGGGGTTATTGCCACAGCTCAGTGCCAGCACCTCGAATCCACTGCTCCTATGTTCCATATTTTCCCCTTTTGCTGCCATTGTTGCTTGATTATTGTGGTTATTAATATTATTATTATTGTTTTTGTTGTTGTTGTGATGGTTACAGTCCTTGCGGAAGACAGAGAAAAGTGTAGAGAGGAGGGGAAAGAGAGATGGGGGAGAGAAATATAGGCCCCCTGAAGATCTGCTTCACTAAATAAATAAAGCGCTGACATTTTACTCAGTAGAAACACAGAGAAACGTATACATGTATATTAACCTGTATTTTTTATTTATGTATTCTTTATCTGTTTATTTATTTATTTATGTATTTATGTATTTATGTATTTATCCATTTATTGCCTCCAGGGTTATTGTCAGGGCTAGAGACATGCACCACGAATTCACTGCTCCTGCAGACCACTTTTTCCCCTTTGGCTGCCCTTGTTGCCTGATCTTTGTTGTGGTTATTATTATTGTTGTTGTTGCTGTTACTGTCCTTGCATAGGACAGAGAGAAAGGGAGAGAGAAGTGGAAATGCAGAGGGGGGAGAGAAAGGTAGACCCCTGCAGATCTGCTTCACTAGATAAACAAAAGTGCATGTACATTTATTTACAAAGTGAATACACCGATGCATGTATACATGTATATTACCTGTATATTTTCTCTATGAGTTTATATATTTATTTATTTATTTATTTATTTTTAATGCTTCCAAGGTTATTGCCAGTGCTCGGTGCCTGTACCAGGAATCCACTGCTCCTGCAGACCATTTATTCTCCTTTTGCTGCCCTTGTTGCTTGATCATTGTTGTGGTTCTTCTTGTTATTGTTGTTGTTGTTACTGTCCTTGCATAGAACAGAGAGAAAGGGAGAGGGGAGGGGAAAGGCAGAGGGGGTAGAGAAAGATAGACCCCCTGAAGATCTGCTTCACTCCCTGTAAAGCGACTCCCCTGCAGGTGGGGGTCTGGGGTCCATTCCCCGGATTCTTCCACCTGTCCCCTCGTTTCGCACCACCACCACCGCTTAACCCTCTGACATACCGCCCAACCTCCCTGGATTTCCTTTTTACAGCAATATGACCTGTCTATTTTTTGAATCCTCATTATCCTGAGGATCAGTCCTGGAAATAGTGTCATGAGAAGACACAGGGGGATCTCTGGAATCAGAGAGCGCCTGGAACAGCAGCTGGGGCTCTGGAGCCAGGGCATGGGGCACCTACCCATCCACCCTCCACAGAGTCCACCTGCCTGCATCTTGGTCCTGCTCCCTCCCAAAAAGATTTTTTCCCTTGTTTCACTGAGAATCAGGCATCACACAGGAGAGTCAGGCAGCACTAATAAAGAAAAGTGTTTTATTATTTATTTGTTTGTTTGTTTATTTATTTCTTTATTTTTACCCTTACTGAAGGACCAGCTTCTGGGAAGTACAGGTTTTGAACCTGAAAACTCTGTCTGCCTGTCTCTGAGTCCACAGGAGGAGCCACTGCCCCAGCCAGAGCTTGTGTTCAGAGTGGGGCGTTTTCGCCAGTCCTAGGCTTGCACAGCGCACTTGGGACTGGGCGGCCTGAGACCCAAATGTTACATTGTAGATTGTTTGTTTGCAGTTCCGGCTCCCCAGGACATTGGACAGACCCAACTCCCTCTGGGACACCCAGAGAAAAAGATTCTTCCCATCCTTAGTGCAAATGGAGTGGAGGGGGAGGGGAGAGAGGTGCATGTGTGGGCTGCTCATGCCCAGGTGTGTGTGTGGGGCCATGGCAGGGGTCGGAAGGGGGTTGAGGGGCAGAAGGAGACTGTTTGGGGGGGCAGGCTGCAGGCAGGGGAGCCCCTGAATAGGTGCAGAATTGTGTGTGTGGGTGTGGTGGCAAGGGGTTAGGGCAGGTCCCCCTGCTGCATGGTGAGATGGCAGCTGGGCTGGCCCAGGGTCCCCAGGGCTGGAGGGCGGCAGCAGGCTGGCAGGAAAGGAGCGCTGGGAGGCACACAGTAGATGACTGTTGGGGAGCTGGGGGACAGGGGGCAAGGGGAAAAGGGGACATCCTCGCGGAGGGGCAGGGGGCTGGACTGGAGAGTGGGTGGAGCTGGAGGCAGGCAGGTCCCAAGAATCAGGGACTGACAGGACCAGATACCTGCACCCACCCACTGGATAGCAGCTGCAGCAGCCACAGCCAGCAGCCCTGGCTTGCCTAGGCCAAGGGGCCTGAGTGAGTCCCTCTGAGGATGAGGAAGGGGAGGGGGACGGGGAGGGGGAGGAGGGCCGCTGTCAGCAGGCAACTGGGTCGACAGGGGCATCCACTATGGAGGCCTGTGTCCAGGTGGCCGCCCGCCAAACCCGGGGCAGCTCGGGGCAGCTCAGGGCTCCCAGGGCCCTGGGGGGTGTCTGTGGGACGGGGGCTGTCAGTCAGTCAGTGTGTCTGTGTGTCAGTGCACTTGCTTGGACAGGGGCGTGGAGACCCTTGGCCCCCAGCCCTGGGCTGTCAGATGCCGGCCCCGCCCCCGGACACACCCCCACCGCGCCCCTGGCCCCTGAGCCCTGCCCACCTGCACAGGCTTTGGCCTGGGGCTCTGGCTCTGGTGGCTGGCCACCACCCCTCAGATCAAGTTCAGGGTGGGTGTCATGGCCGCCGCCACCACCACCGCCTCCCTAGGGGTCAACTGGATGGGCGGAGTCCTCGTGACCTGGCAACCTCTGGAGTCCTCTGTGATGTCCCCCCTCCAGGATTCTGTGCGCAGGCGCACTGACACTGGGCAGCCCAACTGCCCTGCCACTAGGTCAGGAGGCAGCGCCCAGACCCCTGGGCCCTGGCACAGAGGGACGGAAGGACGGGACGACAGCGCTGACCGACGACAGACCTCGGGGTTGGCAGCCAAGGGAGCAAAGGAGGAGGTGCGCCTGGGAGCCAGGGAGCCTGGGCCACAGCTGCCTGCATGCCTGCCTGCCTTGCTGGATGCCTGTATGCTACCTCTGTCCAGGTGGGTTTCTCAGTTCCTCTCCTCTCCTCTCCTCTCCTCTCCTCTCCTCTCCTCTCCTCTCCTCTCCTCTCCTCTCCTCTCCTCTCCTCTCCTCTCCTCTCTTCTCCTCTCTTCTCCTCTCTTCTCCTCTTGTCTCTCCTCTCTTCCAGGTACCCTGCTCACCAGCTCGATCGCTTCTGACATTTCGCCTGTGACAGCTGCCCCGCACCGCCCCCTCCGCGCACCTGATGTGACCCAGCTCACAGGATCACCTGCTCACCCCACCCACACCCACACCCCCCACCACATTCCCTGGATCAGCCCCTCTGCCCTATTCAGCCAAACTGGCCACTTGGAAACCTATCTGTGCAGGCTTGACTGTCTTTAGCATTCAAGGTTATATCTCCATTTGTACTTAGCTTGGTTGATTGGTGGATGGATAGTTGGATGGGTGGATGGATGGATGGATGGATGAATGGATGGAACGATGTACGGGTTGATTGATTGGTTTGGTACAGGCAGAGAGGCATCTAGGGGTACTTGAGACCTCTGGCATCAGAGCCCTAGACTGCTGTCGAATGTAAAACATTAACTCCTCAATAAATAAATGAAAAAATAAATTAAATAAACTGGGTTAACAAAAAACACGGTGTCTTTGTGCTTTCTGGATATGGTATGCTGTGAGGATCTTAATAAGGAAAGCATTGTCCTGAGCAGCCCATTGAAATGTTGGGATATTTCATTTTCCCTTCTTCTTCTTCTTCTTCTTCTTCTTCTTCTTCTTCTTCTTCTTCTTCTTCTTCTTCTTCTTCTTCTTCTTTCTTCTTCTTCTAATTCTTCTTCTTTTCTTTGCTTTCTATTATCTTTATTTTTTTTTTTTGGAATGGACAGTCAGGAATCGAGAGGGAAGGGAGGGATAGAGATTTTGAGAACCAGAGAGACACCTGCAGCACCTCTGCACCACTTGTTAAGATTTCCCCCTGTAGGTGGGGACCAGGGTCTTGAACCCAGGTCCTCCTACAGTGTAACATGAGTGCTTAACCAGGTGAGGTACCACCTGCTACCCTTAATGTGACATTTGTTTTAGCAATGAAAAGAAATTCTCTTGGATAGGTAAGAAATAAATAAAATATAAATAAATAAATAAATAAATAAAAGTGCTTTTACATTTACACAGTGGATACACACACTCCGACATATTCATGTATATTACCTGTACTATTTATTTATTTATTTATTTATTTATTGCCACAAGGGGTTATTGCCACAGCTCAGTGCCAGCACCTCGAATCCACTGCTCCTATGTTCCATATTTTCCCCTTTTGCTGCCATTGTTGCTTGATTATTGTGGTTATTAATATTATTATTATTGTTGTTGTTGTTGTTGTGATGGTTACAGTCCTTGCGGAAGACAGAGAAAAGTGTAGAGAGGAGGGGAAAGAGAGATGGGGGAGAGAAATATAGGCCCCCTGAAGATCTGCTTCACTAAATAAATAAAGCGCTGACATTTTACTCAGTAGAAACACAGAGAAACGTATACATGTATATTAACCTGTATTTTTTATTTATGTATTCTTTATCTGTTTATTTATTTATTTATGTATTTATGTATTTATGTATTTATCCATTTATTGCCTCCAGGGTTATTGTCAGGGCTAGAGACATGCACCACGAATTCACTGCTCCTGCAGACCACTTTTTCCCCTTTGGCTGCCCTTGTTGCCTGATCTTTGTTGTGGTTATTATTATTGTTGTTGTTGCTGTTACTGTCCTTGCATAGGACAGAGAGAAAGGGAGAGAGAAGTGGAAATGCAGAGGGGGGAGAGAAAGGTAGACCCCTGCAGATCTGCTTCACTAGATAAAAGTGCATGTACATTTATTTACAAAGTGAATACACCGATGCATGTATACATGTATATTACCTGTATATTTTCTCTATGAGTTTATATATTTATTTATTTATTTATTTTTAATGCTTCCAAGGTTATTGCCAGTGCTCGGTGCCTGTACCAGGAATCCACTGCTCCTGCAGACCATTTATTCTCCTTTTGCTGCCCTTGTTGCTTGATCATTGTTGTGGTTCTTCTTGTTATTGTTGTTGTTGTTACTGTCCTTGCATAGAACAGAGAGAAAGGGAGAGGGGAGGGGAAAGGCAGAGGGGGTAGAGAAAGATAGACCCCCTGAAGATCTGCTTCACTCCCTGTAAAGCGACTCCCCTGCAGGTGGGGGTCTGGGGGCCATTCCCCGGATTCTTCCACCTGTCCCCTCGTTTCGCACCACCACCACCGCTTACCCTCTGACATACCGCCCAACCTCCCTGGATTTCCTTTTTACAGCAATATGACCTGTCTATTTTTTGAATCCTCATTATCCTGAGGATCAGTCCTGGAAATAGTGTCATGAGAAGACACAGGGGGATCTCTGGAATCAGAGAGCGCCTGGAACAGCAGCTGGGGCTCTGGAGCCAGGGCATGGGGCACCTACCCATCCACCCTCCACAGAGTCCACCTGCCTGCATCTTGGTCCTGCTCCCTCCCAAAAAGATTTTTTCCCTTGTTTCACTGAGAATCAGGCATCACACAGGAGAGTCAGGCAGCACTAATAAAGAAAAGTGTTTTATTATTTATTTGTTTGTTTGTTTATTTATTTATTTATTTTTACCCTTACTGAAGGACCAGCTTCTGGGAAGTACAGGTTTTGAACCTGAAAACTCTGTCTGCCTGTCTCTGAGTCCACAGGAGGAGCCACTGCCCCAGCCAGAGCTTGTGTTCAGAGTGGGGCGTTTTCGCCAGTCCTAGGCTTGCACAGCGCACTTGGGACTGGGCGGCCTGAGACCCAAATGTTACATTGTAGATTGTTTGTTTGCAGTTCCGGCTCCCCAGGACATTGGACAGACCCAACTCCCTCTGGGACACCCAGAGAAAAAGATTCTTCCCATCCTTAGTGCAAATGGAGTGGAGGGGGAGGGGAGAGAGGTGCATGTGTGGGCTGCTCATGCCCAGGTGTGTGTGTGTGGTCATGGCAGGGGTCGGAAGGGGGTTGAGGGGCAGAAGGAGACTGTTTGTGGGGGCAGGCTGCAGGCAGGGGAGCCCCTGAATAGGTGCAGAATTGTGTGTGTGGGTGTGGTGGCAAGGGGTTAGGGCAGGTCCCCCTGCTGCATGGTGAGATGGCAGCTGGGCTGGCCCAGGGTCCCCAGGACTGCAGGGCGGCAGCAGGCTGGCAGGAAAGGAGCGCTGGGAGGCACACAGTAGATGACTGTTGGGGAGCTGGGGGACAGGGGGCAAGGGGAAAAGGGGACATCCTCGCGGAGGGGCAGGGGGCTGGACTGGAGAGTGGGTGGAGCTGGAGGCAGGCAGGTCCCAAGAATCAGGGACTGACAGGACCAGATACCTGCACCCACCCACTGGATAGCAGCTGCAGCAGCCACAGCCAGCAGCCCTGGCTTGCCTAGGCCAAGGGGCCTGAGTGAGTCCCTCTGAGGATGAGGAAGGGGAGGGGGACGGGGAGGGGGAGGAGGGCCGCTGTCAGCAGGCAACTGGGTCGACAGGGGCATCCACTATGGAGGCCTGTGTCCAGGTGGCCGCCCGCCAAACCCGGGGCAGCTCGGGGCAGCTCAGGGCTCCCAGGGCCCTGGGGGGTGTCTGTGGGACGGGGGCTGTCAGTCAGTCAGTGTGTCTGTGTGTCAGTGCACTTGCTTGGACAGGGGCGTGGAGACCCTTGGCCCCCAGCCCTGGGCTGTCAGATGCCGGCCCCGCCCCCGGACACACCCCCACCGCGCCCCTGGCCCCTGAGCCCTGCCCACCTGCGCTGGCTTTGGCCTGGGGCTCTGGCTCTGGTGGCTGGCCACCACCCCTCAGATCAAGTTCAGGGTGGGTGTCATGGCCGCCGCCACCACCACCGCCTCCCTAGGGGTCAACTGGATGGGCGGAGTCCTCGTGACCTAGCAACCTCTCGAGCCCTCTGTGATGTCCCCCCCCCCAGGATTCTGTGCGCAGGCGCACTGACACTGGGCAGCCCAACTGCCCTGCCACTAGGTCAGGAGGCAGCGCCCAGACCCCTGGGCCCTGGCACAGAGGGACGGAAGGACGGGACGACAGCGCTGACCGACGACAGACCTCGGGGCTGGCAGCCAAGGGAGCAAAGGAGGAGGTGCGCCTGGGAGCCAGGGAGCCTGGGCCACAGCTGCCTGCATGCCTGCCTGCCTTGCTGGATGCCTGTATGCTACCTCTGTCCAGGTGGGTTTCTCAGTTCCTCTCCTCTCCTCTCCTCTCCTCTCCTCTCCTCTCCTCTCCTCTCCTCTCCTCTCCTCTCCTCTCCTCTCCTCTCCTCTCCTCTCCTCTCCTCTCTTCTCCTCTCTTCTCCTCTCTTCTCCTCTCTTCTCCTCTTGTCTCTCCTCTCTTCCAGGTACCCTGCTCACCAGCTCGATCCCTTCTGACATTTCGCCTGTGACAGCTGCCCCGCACCGCCCCCTCCGCGCACCTGATGTGACCCAGCTCACAGGATCACCTGCTCACCCCACCCACACCCACACCCCCCACCACATTCCCTGGATCAGCCCCTCTGCCCTATTCAGCCAAACTGGCCACTTGGAAACCTATCTGTGCAGGCTTGACTGTCTTTAGCATTCAAGGTTATATCTCCATTTGTACTTAGCTTGGTTGATTGGTGGATGGATAGTTGGATGGGTGGATGGATGGATGGATGGATGAATGGATGGAACGATGTACGGGTTGATTGATTGGTTTGGTACAGGCAGAGAGGCATCTAGGGGTACTTGAGACCTCTGGCATCAGAGCCCTAGACTGCTGTCGAATGTAAAACATTAACTCCTCAATAAATAAATGAAAAAATAAATTAAATAAACTGGGTTAACAAAAAACATGGTGTCTTTGTGCTTTCTGGATATGGTATGCTGTGAGGATCTTAATAAGGAAAGCATTGTCCTGAGCAGCCCCTTGAAATGTTGGGATATTTCATTTTCCCTTCTTCTTCTTCTTCTTCTTCTTCTTCTTCTTCTTCTTCTTCTTCTTCTTCTTCTTCTTCTTCTTCTTTCTTCTTCTTCTAATTCTTCTTCTTCTTTTCTTTGCTTTCTATTATCTTTATTTTTTTTTTTGGAATGGACAGTCAGGAATCGAGAGGGAAGGGAGGGATAGAGATTTTGAGAACCAGAGAGACACCTGCAGCACCTCTGCACCACTTGTTAAGATTTCCCCCTGTAGGTGGGGACCAGGGTCTTGAACCCAGGTCCTCCTACAGTGTAACATGAGTGCTTAACCAGGTGAGGTACCACCTGCTACCCTTAATGTGACATTTGTTTTAGCAATGAAAAGAAATTCTCTTGGATAGGTAAGAAATAAATAAAATATAAATAAATAAATAAATAAATAAAAGTGCTTTTACATTTACACAGTGGATACACACACTCCGACATATTCATGTATATTACCTGTACTATTTATTTATTGCCACAAGGGGTTATTGCCACAGCTCAGTGCCAGCACCTCGAATCCACTGCTCCTATGTTCCATATTTTCCCCTTTTGCTGCCATTGTTGCTTGATTATTGTGGTTATTAATATTATTATTATTGTTGTTGTTGTTGTTGTGATGGTTACAGTCCTTGCGGAAGACAGAGAAAAGTGTAGAGAGGAGGGGAAAGAGAGATGGGGGAGAGAAATATAGGCCCCCTGAAGATCTGCTTCACTAAATAAATAAAGCGCTGACATTTTACTCAGTAGAAACACAGAGAAACGTATACATGTATATTAACCTGTATTTTTTATTTATGTATTCTTTATCTGTTTATTTATTTATTTATTTATGTATTTATGTATTTATGTATTTATGTATTTATCCATTTATTGCCTCCAGGGTTATTGTCAGGGCTAGAGACATGCACCACGAATTCACTGCTCCTGCAGACCACTTTTTCCCCTTTGGCTGCCCTTGTTGCCTGATCTTTGTTGTGGTTATTATTATTGTTGTTGTTGCTGTTACTGTCCTTGCATAGGACAGAGAGAAAGGGAGAGAGAAGTGGAAATGCAGAGGGGGGAGAGAAAGGTAGACCCCTGCAGATCTGCTTCACTAGATAAACAAAAGTGCATGTACATTTATTTACAAAGTGAATACACCGATGCATGTATACATGTATATTACCTGTATATTTTCTCTCTGGGTTTATATATTTATTTATTTATTTATTTTTAATGCTTCCAAGGTTATTGCCAGTGCTCGGTGCCTGTACCAGGAATCCACTGCTCCTGCAGACCATTTATTCTCCTTTTGCTGCCCTTGTTGCTTGATCATTGTTGTGGTTCTTCTTGTTATTGTTGTTGTTGTTACTGTCCTTGCATAGAACAGAGAGAAAGGGAGAGGGGAGGGGAAAGGCAGAGGGGGTAGAGAAAGATAGACCCCCTGAAGATCTGCTTCACTCCCTGTAAAGCGACTCCCCTGCAGGTGGGGGTCTGGGGGCCATTCCCCGGATACTTCCACCTGTCCCCTCGTTTCGCACCACCACCACCGCTTAACCCTCTGACATACCGCCCAACCTCCCTGGATTTCCTTTTTACAGCAATATGACCTGTCTATTTTTTGAATCCTCATTATCCTGACGATCAGTCCTGGAAATAGTGTCATGAGAAGACACAGGGGGATCTCTGGAATCAGAGAGCGCCTGGAACAGCAGCTGGGGCTCTGGAGCCAGGGCATGGGGCACCTACCCATCCACCCTCCACAGAGTCCACCTGCCTGCATCTTGGTCCTGCTCCCTCCCAAAAAGATTTTTTCCCTTGTTTCACTGAGAATCAGGCATCACACAGGAGAGTCAGGCAGCACTAATAAAGAAAAGTGTTTTATTATTTATTTGTTTGTTTGTTTATTTATTTTTACCCTTACTGAAGGACCAGCTTCTGGGAAGTACAGGTTTTGAACCTGAAAACTCTGTCTGCCTGTCTCTGAGTCCACAGGAGGAGCCACTGCCCCAGCCAGAGCTTGTGTTCAGAGTGGGGCGTTTTCGCCAGTCCTAGGCTTGCACAGCGCACTTGGGACTGGGCGGCCTGAGACCCAAATGTTACATTGTAGATTGTTTGTTTGCAGTTCCGGCTCCCCAGGACATTGGACAGACCCAACTCCCTCTGGGACACCCAGAGAAAAAGATTCTTCCCATCCTTAGTGCAAATGGAGTGGAGGGGGAGGGGAGAGAGGTGCATGTGTGGGCTGCTCATGCCCAGGTGTGTGTGTGGGGTCATGGCAGGGGTCGGAAGGGGGTTGAGGGGCAGAAGGAGACTGTTTGTGGGGGCAGGCTGCAGGCAGGGGAGCCCCTGAATAGGTGCAGAATTGTGTGTGTGGGTGTGGTGGCAAGGGGTTAGGGCAGGTCCCCCTGCTGCATGGTGAGATGGCAGCTGGGCTGGCCCAGGGTCCCCAGGGCTGGAGGGCGGCAGCAGGCTGGCAGGAAAGGAGCGCTGGGAGGCACACAGTAGATGACTGTTGGGGAGCTGGGGGACAGGGGGCAAGGGGAAAAGGGGACATCCTCGCGGAGGGGCAGGGGGCTGGACTGGAGAGTGGGTGGAGCTGGAGGCAGGCAGGTCCCAAGAATCAGGGACTGACAGGACCAGATACCTGCACCCACCCACTGGATAGCAGCTGCAGCAGCCACAGCCAGCAGCCCTGGCTTGCCTAGGCCAAGGGGCCTGAGTGAGTCCCTCTGAGGATGAGGAAGGGGAGGGGGACGGGGAGGGGGAGGAGGGCCGCTGTCAGCAGGCAACGGGGTCGACAGGGGCATCCACTATGGAGGCCTGTGTCCAGGTGGCCGTCCGCCAAACCCGGGGCAGCTCGGGGCAGCTCAGGGCTCCCAGGGCCCTGGGGGGTGTCTGTGGGACGGGGGCTGTCAGTCAGTCAGTGTGTCTGTGTGTCAGTGCACTTGCTTGGACAGGGGCGTGGAGACCCTTGGCCCCCAGCCCTGGGCTGTCAGATGCCGGCCCCGCCCCCGGACACACCCCCACCGCGCCCCTGGCCCCTGAGCCCTGCCCACCTGCACAGGCTTTGGCCTGGGGCTCTGGCTCTGGTGGCTGGCCACCACCCCTCAGATCAAGTTCAGGGTGGGTGTCATGGCCGCCGCCACCACCACCGCCTCCCTAGGGGTCAACTGGATGGGCGGAGTCCTCGTGACCTAGCAACCTCTCGAGCCCTCTGTGATGTCCCCCCCCCAGGATTCTGTGCGCAGGCACACTGACACTGGGCAGCCCAACTGCCCTGCCACTAGGTCAGGAGGCAGCGCCCAGACCCCTGGGCCCTGGCACAGAGGGACGGAAGGACGGGACGACAGCGCTGACCGACGACAGACCTCGGGGCTGGCAGCCAAGGGAGCAAAGGAGGAGGTGCGCCTGGGAGCCAGGGAGCCTGGGCCACAGCTGCCTGCATGCCTGCCTGCCTTGCTGGATGCCTGTATGCTACCTCTGTCCAGGTGGGTTTCTCAGTTCCTCTCCTCTCCTCTCCTCTCCTCTCCTCTCCTCTCCTCTCCTCTCCTCTCCTCTCCTCTCCTCTCTTCTCCTCTCTTCTCCTCTCTTCTCCTCTTGTCTCTCCTCTCTTCCAGGTACCCTGCTCACCAGCTCGATCGCTTCTGACATTTCGCCTGTGACAGCTGCCCCGCACCGCCCCCTCCGCGCACCTGATGTGACCCAGCTCACAGGATCACCTGCTCACCCCACCCACACCCACACCCCCCACCACATTCCCTGGATCAGCCCCTCTGCCCTATTCAGCCAAACTGGCCACTTGGAAACCTATCTGTGCAGGCTTGACTGTCTTTAGCATTCAAGGTTATATCTCCATTTGTACTTAGCTTGGTTGATTGGTGGATGGATAGTTGGATGGGTGGATGGATGGATGGATGGATGAATGGATGGAACGATGTACGGGTTGATTGATTGGTTTGGTACAGGCAGAGAGGCATCTAGGGGTACTTGAGACCTCTGGCATCAGAGCCCTAGACTGCTGTCGAATGTAAAACATTAACTCCTCAATAAATAAATGAAAAAATAAATTAAATAAACTGGGTTAACAAAAAACACGGTGTCTTTGTGCTTTCTGGATATGGTATGCTGTGAGGATCTTAATAAGGAAAGCATTGTCCTGAGCAGCCCCTTGAAATGTTGGGATATTTCATTTTCCCTTCTTCTTCTTCTTCTTCTTCTTCTTCTTCTTCTTCTTCTTCTTCTTCTTCTTCTTCTTCTTCTAATTCTTCTTCTTCTAATTCTTCTTCTTTTCTTTGCTTTCTATTATCTTTATTTTTTTTTTTTTGGAATGGACAGTCAGGAATCGAGAGGGAAGGGAGGGATAGAGATTTTGAGAACCAGAGAGACACCTGCAGCACCTCTGCACCACTTGTTAAGATTTCCCCCTATAGGTGGGGACCAGGGTCTTGAACCCAGGTCCTCCTACAGTGTAACATGAGTGCTTAACCAGGTGAGGTACCACCTGCTACCCTTAATGTGACATTTGTTTTAGCAATGAAAAGAAATTCTCTTCGATAGGTAAGAAATAAATAAAATATAAATAAATAAATAAAAGTGCTTTTACATTTACACAGTGGATACACACACTCCGACATATTCATGTATATTACCTGTACTATTTATTTATTTATTTATTTATTGCCACAAGGGGTTATTGCCACAGCTCAGTGCCAGCACCTCGAATCCACTGCTCCTATGTTCCATATTTTCCCCTTTTGCTGCCATTGTTGCTTGATTATTGTGGTTATTAATATTATTATTATTGTTGTTGTTGTTGTTGTGATGGTTACAGTCCTTGCGGAAGACAGAGAAAAGTGTAGAGAGGAGGGGAAAGAGAGATGGGGGAGAGAAATATAGGCCCCCTGAAGATCTGCTTCACTAAGTAAATAAAGCGCTGACATTTTACTCAGTAGAAACACAGAGAAACGTATACATGTATATTAACCTGTATTTTTTATTTATGTATTCTTTATCTGTTTATTTATTTATTTATGTATTTATGTATTTATGTATTTATCCATTTATTGCCTCCAGGGTTATTGTCAGGGCTAGAGACATGCACCACGAATTCACTGCTCCTGCAGACCACTTTTTCCCCTTTGGCTGCCCTTGTTGCCTGATCTTTGTTGTGGTTATTATTATTGTTGTTGTTGCTGTTACTGTCCTTGCATAGGACAGAGAGAAAGGGAGAGAGAAGTGGAAATGCAGAGGGGGGAGAGAAAGGTAGACCCCTGCAGATCTGCTTCACTAGATAAACAAAAGTGCATGTACATTTATTTACAAAGTGAATACACCGATGCATGTATACATGTATATTACCTGTATATTTTCTCTATGAGTTTATATATTTATTTATTTATTTATTTATTTATTTTTAATGCTTCCAAGGTTATTGCCAGTGCTCGGTGCCTGTACCAGGAATCCACTGCTCCTGCAGACCATTTATTCTCCTTTTGCTGCCCTTGTTGCTTGATCATTGTTGTGGTTCTTCTTGTTATTGTTGTTGTTGTTACTGTCCTTGCATAGAACAGAGAGAAAGGGAGAGGGGAGGGGAAAGGCAGAGGGGGTAGAGAAAGATAGACCCCCTGAAGATCTGCTTCACTCCCTGTAAAGCGACTCCCCTGCAGGTGGGGGTCTGGGGGCCATTCCCCGGATTCTTCCACCTGTCCCCTCGTTTCGCACCACCACCACCGCTGACCCTCTGACATACCG
Source organism: Erinaceus europaeus (assembly GCF_950295315.1). Taxonomy (NCBI): domain Eukaryota; kingdom Metazoa; phylum Chordata; class Mammalia; order Eulipotyphla; family Erinaceidae; genus Erinaceus; species Erinaceus europaeus. The sequence continues at coordinate 56,235,469 of NC_080166.1, forward strand.
CCCAACCTCCCTGGATTTCCTTTTTACAGCAATATGACCTGTCTATTTTTTGAATCCTCATTATCCTGAGGATCAGTCCTGGAAATAGTGTCATGAGAAGACACAGGGGGATCTCTGGAATCAGAGAGCGCCTGGAACAGCAGCTGGGGCTCTGGAGCCAGGGCATGGGGCACCTACCCATCCAACCTCCACAGAGTCCACCTGCCTGCATCTTGGTCCTGCTCCCTCCCAAAAAGATTTTTTCCCTTGTTTCACTGAGAATCAGGCATCACACAGGAGAGTCAGGCAGCACTAATAAAGAAAAGTGTTTTATTATTTATTTGTTTGTTTGTTTATTTCTTTATTTTTACCCTTACTGAAGGACCAGCTTCTGGGAAGTACAGGTTTTGAACCTGAAAACTCTGTCTGCCTGTCTCTGAGTCCACAGGAGGAGCCACTGCCCCAGCCAGAGCTTGTGTTCAGAGTGGGGCGTTTTCGCCAGTCCTAGGCTTGCACAGCGCACTTGGGACTGGGCGGCCTGAGACCCAAATGTTACATTGTAGATTGTTTGTTTGCAGTTCCGGCTCCCCAGGACATTGGACAGACCCAACTCCCTCTGGGACACCCAGAGAAAAAGATTCTTCCCATCCTTAGTGCAAATGGAGTGGAGGGGGAGGGGAGAGAGGTGCATGTGTGGGCTGCTCATGCCCAGGTGTGTGTGTGGGGCCATGGCAGGGGTCGGAAGGGGGTTGAGGGGCAGAAGGAGACTGTTTGTGGGGGCAGGCTGCAGGCAGGGGAGCCCCTGAATAGGTGCAGAATTGTGTGTGTGGGTGTGGTGGCAAGGGGTTAGGGCAGGTCCCCCTGCTGCATGGTGAGATGGCAGCTGGGCTGGCCCAGGGTCCCCAGGGCTGGAGGGCGGCAGCAGGCTGGCAGGAAAGGAGCGCTGGGAGGCACACAGTAGATGACTGTTGGGGAGCTGGGGGACAGGGGGCAAGGGGAAAAGGGGACATCCTCGTGGAGGGGCAGGGGGCTGGACTGGAGAGTGGGTGGAGCTGGAGGCAGGCAGGTCCCAAGAATCAGGGACTGACAGGACCAGATACCTGCACCCACCCACTGGATAGCAGCTGCAGCAGCCACAGCCAGCAGCCCTGGCTTGCCTAGGCCAAGGGGCCTGAGTGAGTCCCTCTGAGGATGAGGAAGGGGAGGGGGACGGGGAGGGGGAGGAGGGCCGCTGTCAGCAGGCAACAGGGTCGACAGGGGCATCCACTATGGAGGCCTGTGTCCAGGTGGCCGCCCGCCAAACCCGGGGCAGCTCGGGGCAGCTCAGGGCTCCCAGGGCCCTGGGGGGTGTCTGTGGGACGGGGGCTGTCAGTCAGTCAGTGTGTCTGTGTGTCAGTGCACTTGCTTGGACAGGGGCGTGGAGACCCTTGGCCCCCAGCCCTGGGCTGTCAGATCCCGGCCCCGCCCCCGGACACACTCCCACCGCGCCCCTGGCCCCTGAGCCCTGCCCACCTGCGCCGGCTTTGGCCTGGGGCTCTGGCTCTGGTGGCTGGCCACCACCCCTCAGATCAAGTTCAGGGTGGGTGTCATGGCCGCCGCCACCACCACCGCCTCCCTAGGGGTCAACTGGATGGGCGGAGTCCTCGTGACCTAGCAACCTCTCGAGCCCTCTGTGATGTCCCCCCCCCAGGATTCTGTGCGCAGGCGCACTGACACTGGGCAGCCCAACTGCCCTGCCACTAGGTCAGGAGGCAGCGCCCAGACCCCTGGGCCCTGGCACAGAGGGACGGAAGGACGGGACGACAGCGCTGACCGACGACAGACCTCGGGGCTGGCAGCCAAGGGAGCAAAGGAGGAGGTGCGCCTGGGAGCCAGGGAGCCTGGGCCACAGCTGCCTGCATGCCTGCCTGCCTTGCTGGATGCCTGTATGCTACCTCTGTCCAGGTGGGTTTCTCAGTTCCTCTCCTCTCCTCTCCTCTCCTCTCCTCTCCTCTCCTCTCCTCTCCTCTCCTCTCCTCTCCTCTCCTCTCCTCTCCTCTCCTCTCCTCTCCTCTCCTCTCCTCTCCTCTCCTCTCCTCTCCTCTCCTCTCCTCTCTTCTCCTCTCTTCTCCTCTCTTCTCCTCTCTTCTCCTCTTGTCTCTCCTCTCTTCCAGGTACCCTGCTCACCAGCTCGATCGCTTCTGACATTTCGCCTGTGACAGCTGCCCCGCACCGCCCCCTCCGCGCACCTGATGTGACCCAGCTCACAGGATCACCTGCTCACCCCACCCACACCCACACCCCCCACCACATTCCCTGGATCAGCCCCTCTGCCCTATTCAGCCAAACTGGCCACTTGGAAACCTATCTGTGCAGGCTTGACTGTCTTTAGCATTCAAGGTTATATCTCCATTTGTACTTAGCTTGGTTGATTGGTGGATGGATAGTTGGATGGGTGGATGGATGGATGGATGGATGAATGGATGGAACGATGTACGGGTTGATTGATTGGTTTGGTACAGGCAGAGAGGCATCTAGGGGTACTTGAGACCTCTGGCATCAGAGCCCTAGACTGCTGTCGAATGTAAAACATTAACTCCTCAATAAATAAATGAAAAAATAAATTAAATAAACTCGGTTAACAAA